>NC_045161.1:7170345-7177845 GCF_900700415.2 Clupea harengus | reverse complement strand
TGCGCTGCTTCCGCATCCTGCTCGACCCGTACAGCCGCATGCCCTCCTCCTCCTGGACCGACCACAAGGAGGGGCTGGAGAGGGGCCAGTTTGACTACGCGCTGGTGTAGCCTCCGAACGGGACTGGCGCTGATGAGAAGCCTGGATCAGTGAGAGGGGGGAGGGGGGGGGGGGGGGGGGGGGGGAGAGGTTGGCGCTGTTTCTGCCAACCCTTTAAGCCACACCTCTCTGGGTCATGTCGTGACGTGCGTGAACAAACAGGGTCAAGGGTGTCAGACGGGGCACTGCGGTGCTCCCCCAGCGCTGTGGTGCTGTTGCCTCTTCAGTGCTGATTTCATCGATCGGTGATTAGTGGCTTTAACACCTCACAATGTCACACTACACTTGAGAGTAGTCCGAGGCAGGAAGGGGCTACATCACCTCTTCAGCTAAACACACTGAAACGCCACAAACACAAATCCTTTTTGGGGCATCCGCTTTGAAATCATTCCTGATGTCTGACATACTCCATTTTGCTAAAAGTTTCATCTTATCATTGTATTTACTCTTGATGGTCTCTGACAGCAAACGGTAATGTTATACCAGATGTTTAGCACTATAAATGAAAGACCTTTGTAGATTGTGGTACAACAGCTGTGTTTACATGAACAGCTTTCCCTTTAAAAGATATCAGAAATGTGTTCCTGTCTGTTCTAATGATCTTTCAGGCGTTGGCCTTTCCATGTGTCTATTTAACTGATAAGCCATATACAGTTTACTTTGTTGTGCCCATCATGTCGTTTGGTTGCTTTTGTTAGCTCTAGTCAATCTGTTAAGCTTGGTGTGAACCTGCAACTTTTAGAAACTTCAGAAGTGCTTTATTTTTCTAACCTGACTTGAGAGTCATTCTTTTTGCTAATGTGTTCTGTCTCTTTCTCTCTCTCTCTCTATCTTATTTGTACACTTGCTCTTTAATCTTGATTATCAACTCTAAATTGACTGTAAATGGAGGAGGAGTAGATTGTGTCGCTTACTGTGGGTGTTTTAAAGATTTGTAAGTAGATTGGATATTTTCTTAATGATTCGTTTTTTTGCTAAGCCGGGTGAATTCTGGTAAATAAAAAATGGGTTTCTTCATGTGGCATTTTCTCATTTCCTGGTGAAGTGCTGGAGAAGGTGAATTAACTTCCCCTGTCAGATCAATATACCATTGTGCTAGTTGGCCTTACCCCTTAAATTAGCTTTAATTGGCCTTAAGCGTTCCCATTTCTACACCAATAAAAGCAGAGACACAGTGAAAAATATAACCCACAGGATTTATTGACGGTTGATGTTTCTGATAAAACTTTACAAAAATGAATGCAGGTTACTCAGTCTTGATGGATGTATATGCCCAATCCATGAAAGAAAGATCTTGTGATCATGTTTTTCCTCAGTATAAAAAAAGAGTAGTTGACTTTACAGACGGAAAAGAGCCAGAGGATGTTCTCCTTGACACTCGTCATAGATATGTTATGGCTCAAAAAAGTCATGGAAACCCCATAGGCAAACAGGGCCTGTATACCACACCATCCTGAGCATTACTGAGAACTGACTGAATGATGGCAAAGGTGTGTTTCAAGTTTGATGCTAAAGCTGAAGTACAGTACGCACACACACACACATTCTTTTACATGTAGTGGCAAATAAAATAATAATAATAATAATAATAATAATAAAAAACAAACAAACAAAACAAAAAAAGATACAAAGTATACAAAGTTTTCCCATGGTAAACAAAAAAAAATGGTTATGCATAAATATAGATCAGGCTGTTCAACAGTGCAGTAACCTTGATGTTCAGAGTTGCAGAATCCATGTTGTTTAGCACCAGAGGCTGGAAATGAGAAAGATGCTCTTTGAATGCATGCAAAAGGACTGGACCCTGGTGAGAGTTAACACTGACTCCCAGCAGAAGGTTGTTCTCAGTATTCCGATTCCCAGCACTGGGAAATACAGTATGGAATTCTATTCCAGCGCGGGTCCCTGAATCTCCCATTTGTCGCTGATTCTAAATGCAGAAGTGTTACTGGAGCACTCCTGGGTCTGGAGACATAAACAGCGTTATTTAATCGCACTGGGCCTCCCTGTGATTGGTTCTTTTTTATCTGAGCAAAACAAAGTCATCAGCACTTTAAGGCCTTCAATGTTGTGTTTACAAGTAAGTGTTTTGGCAGCCATGATGCTTTTCAGACAACAATTTTTTTCCTTTCACTTTAAAATATACAATTTAATTTTCAAGAAGCAAGTTTGTATAATATTGGTTTTCAGCATCCAGACATTACAAGAGACACAAACACATAACAAAGAGACAAAGGAAACGAAACACTCTTAAAATGTCACTGCTGCAATCAAGAATCGAGACTGCGTTTTGTCTTAGTACAGCGAAAGAGTTGGAATTATTTAGCACCTTTTCTCTCCTTGAGAAAAAACAACTTTATGAATTCAGATGAAAGTTGACCTGATGGATGTCTTTGTCAGTGAGGTTCAGTGCTTGCCTGTGCGTGTCCCTCTCTGTAATGAGTAGTGGAATCTTTCCCGGCTTTTTTGCATTTAATAGCGAAGATGTCTACAAGTACCTGTGGTGTGAGGTTTCCATGGTGAGTCTTGCTGAATGTAGTTTTTTTTTTTCATAAGGCTTTAAGTGGTCTACCCACCACAGTACAACAAGGGGGGGAGGGGCTCAACCTGCTCTTTAGAACATCAGATATCATTTATGGACTAGATTTCTGCTGTGCTCCAAGGCCCACCAGGCATTGAGCGTAACCTGCTGCCATTCTGTTGAAGATCTCCCTGATAAAAACTCAAAGAGCAGTTTCAGTGCATGATAATAAAAACAACTGCAGCACCATGAGACTGATGTCCTAATACACCCGTCACATTGACTAAATGGGGTGGGGCAGAGAGGCCCCCTGCTGGTCACATACATTACTACAACACAGCGACGACATGACTGATACTAGGGACAGAGAAGTTGAGGTAACAGAGAGAGGACGGCACAAGCAAAAACACAGGAAACAGTACGCAAGACATTACACATCTGACATGATTTACCCCACCCCCCCCCCTTTTACAATCTATCCATGCTCTACTCTCTCTGGAAACCTGAAAATGTTGTGACAATTGTTGCAGTCCTTCGTGTGAATGTTGTTTTTTCCTTAAACAGCACAATACATGAACATACATAGAATACTGAATGAAGCAAGAGTGGAATCTTTCACCCCAGTGTTGAACGAGATTACAGAAAGGGGAGGGGCTCTCCGGACCATCTCTGACAGGCACTTACTCATCATTAACATGAGTTTCTTTTGTACAAATTTGCCCCCAAATTTTTACCACACAACTAAAAGTAAGAGGTGGCTGTTTAACGACAAAGCCTGAAAAAGAAGTCAGTAGAGAGATGGGAAGATCATTTTGAACCACTTCTTTTAATTGTAAACTTCTATACTTTTTCCTTCTCAATCAACTGCAACATTCTTCTTCTTCTTTTTTTTTTTTTAACTTCAAACCCCCACACAATAATTCCACACTATTGGCTTTGGCTAAAACTTGGTGCAACTGTGCGTTGTACATACGTACGTCGTATTTTTGACTGAAAATGTCAGCTCTTTTCTCTCGTCTCTTTACTCTGGCTGTCAAAAAGAGGACGCGTGCAGAAACCACATCACCTGTCTGTAATCTTCTTGATTTAGTATTGATGGGGGTTGGGTTTGGATAAATGGGGTTTAGGGTAACAAATAAAACAACAGCAAACAAACAAAGAAAATAAAAGTGGTAGGTGGTCGACTCAGTTTTTGGGCCACAGTGCCCTGTTTGGGTAGTATAAAGTATCAGGTTTAAGGTAAAAGGGTAGGGGAAGGGGGGTAGGTATTGGAGGGGGTGGCAGTCCTGGGCCGGTTGGGGCTGGGCATGGGTGGGTGGGGGTGGGTCGGAGGCAGGGCTCAGTGCAGGTGGATGTGCAGCTTGATGCGCAGCGCGTCTCCGATCTCCCCCAGCAGGTAGTCGTTGTCGTGCTGGTCCTCCAGCTGCCGCAGCTTGCGCGGGCCGAACAGTGGAAGGCTGGCGATCTCCAGCCGGTAGGAGCCCGGTGGCGGTGCCTTGCGCCCCAGCCGCAGGATGCTCTTGCCGTCGCGGCGCTCCTGCAGCCGGAAGTACTCTGTGTGCTCGCCGTGGGTGATGACGTAGCGCACGTGGTGCGCCAGCGGCTCCAGGGCTGGCAGCAGCTCCAGCAGCGGCTCGCGGTTCTGCAGCGTCGACAGGCTCAGGTTCATGGGGATGGACTCCTGTGTGTCCACGCTGGCCATGCTTACGCCCTGCACGCACGCACGCGCACACACACACACACACACACACACACACACACACACACACACACACACACACACAGACACACAAAGAACAAAGCACAAACAGTCAGACAGGAGCTGAAACTACTTTGCCAGATTATTATTGTATACATATATATATATATATATATATATATATATATATAATACTGTTTGTGAAAAATGAAAACATCTTTTTTACAATATAACAATCTCTACTTTCAAAATAACATCGTAATATTGTGCACAAAAATATATGCATTAAGACACGTATTGCTAGCAAATGACAATAGAATCCATGTCAATATTTCATGTAAGCTATCTGTGGTGAACATCCTCTGATTTCACAGTTTCAGTGATACGACCAAACGACACATGGTAAACAAGCCGCATGTGGGGAGACCTGGTTTGGATCAGAGCCTGTCTGTGGTGTTCTGGAGTGCAGCCGTACCTGCTTGTCAGCGGCGCTTCGCCGGTGGCGTCCGTTCTTGCCGGCGTCACCATTAATCTTGCACTCGTAGCAGGCCTCGTGAGAGAGACTGTCATCGCCCTCTCCCTCAGGGTTGAACTGGCCCAGAGGGATGCCCATTCCTGTGATACAGTGCCTGAGACAGAGAGAGAGACAGAGGAAGATGAGGAAGAGGAGAGAGATGATGGAATGATCCAGGAGAGTGAGAGAAGGACCATAATGGAGAAGGATGGAGGAGAGGAGAGACAAGACACAAGGGGACAAAAGATGGAGAGAAAAAAAGAAACCAAACAGGAGATGAAGATTACTATCTTGCAACTCGGTCCATTTCAACTGCAGGTCTGTTTGGATGCAATCAGTGTTATTGGATGTAATTTGTTACATTACATTATATTATTGCTTCTTACAGGGATTGGTATGTGACTAACTAACTACTCCAAACTAAGACTCCAGTCAGCTCCTGGCTGGTTCCTCACCCTTGTCCTGCTCTGTAGTAGCCCCCTGGGCAACCACACTGGTAGCCTCCATCCGTGTTGGAGCAGCCGAAGCTGCAGGGGTTGCTGCCCATGGAACACTCGTTCACATCCTGGCAGTTGCCCTGCTCGAAGTCGAAGCCCGACGGGCACACGCACTTGAAGCTGCCCAGAGTGTTGTAGCAGGAGGCGGAGCCACACATCTGGTTGCCGGAGCACTCGTTCTCATCTGGACAGGTGGACACACACAGAGATAAAGTTACAGAACAAAGAGCACGTGCATTTTGGGTAATCAGTGCTACATACATACTTAGCTTCTGTTTTGTTGATTTGTATGTAAGAGACACGCACAGAAATAGTGACAGCTAGAGACAGAAAGGGGCGACAGAAGAACCAGAAGGATGCTGCTGACTGGTTCTCTGTGCCTCCCAGCTGACTGCACTTCTGTGCTGTGGGACTCACCCACACACTGGTTCCACTGGTAGTGCTGTGCGTAGCCCTGAGGGCAGCCACAGCGGAAACCTCCCATCATGTTCTGGCAGCCGTGCTGGCAGCGGTGGTTCCCCCCACACTCATCCACATCTGAGGAGAACAGCACACAGATGTTAGTCTCTCAACGTTCTCTCACCTGCTCATGCTATACCCCACGCCTGTTCTCACAGTCTAGAGACAGGGGCATTCACAATGCGCATTCACATTCATAGACACAAATACAGTAGGAGTGACGCATACAAATTAAGTTTCAAGGCCAAAACCAAAGTCAAGGTCAAGTTCGTTGAGATGAAATGTGTTGTGGGGTAAACACCATCTGAAGTGTGCTAGTGTTTCATTTGATGAGCGTTGTGTTGGTTTGGGTTGTTTTTGTTTTGTTTGTGTTGTTGTTGTTGTTGATGATGATGAGTGAGCTCACCTTCACACTCGACGCCTGTCCCGTCTAGGGAGAAGCCCTTCCCACACTCACAGTTGAAGCTGCCTGGGGTGTTGGTGCAGGACGCACGAGAGCCACACGCACTCGTCTGGCTACATTCATTATTGTCTGTGAGAAGAGGGGGAGAGAGAGAGAGAGAGAGAGTGAGAGAGAGAGTGAGAGAGAGAGAGAGAGAGATAGAACAGAAGGGGGCAGAGGCAGAAAACAAAAGGGGAAGAGAAGGAGAGAGAGAGGGAGGTGGGGGGATGAAAGTATAAGGACACAGAAAGAAGAAGTAAGATAAAAGAAGTTATTTGAAGAGTAGAGGGACAGAAGAAACAAAAAGACAGACACAGTTATGAAGATGGAGAGGAGCACAAAAGAGAAGAAAAACAGTTAACAGCCAGCAAACAACACAGAGCTGTTTACAGATTTCAAAAGCAATACTCCTCTCCACATTAACGATCTCCCAGGCAACCCACTTACCGATACATGCGGTCTGGTGCTGTGTGAAGCCGGGCGGACACTTGCAGGTGAAGCCACCAATGGTGTTCACACACAGGAACTGGCAGTTGTGCTGCTTGGTGGAGCACTCATCCAAATCTAGGGGTGGTTAAGAGGCAGTTTAGTCTCAGTAAGTCTGTTTATGATGAGGAGACTTCAGGCAGGATGGGATGGAGATGCTTATGAAGGTTTAGGAGAGAGATGGTCTTGTAAACAGATGGAGCTCAGATTGCATATGCTGTTGTTTATCAGGATTAGTCAATTCCAAGATTGGCAAAATCGAGATGGAATAGATTTTGATACTCTAGCCTTGTTTTTTCCCCTCACAAAATGACATTTTTTCACATAACCTAAAGTCACTTTGAATGGAGGAATCTGACGTAATCGGTGTGGTGTAAATGTGACTTCACTGATACCAGCTGGACGGGACGGGGCTGAGGGACTCACCTTTGCAGGACTTGCCATCAGGCTGCAGGGTGTAACCTCTGGGGCACGAGCACAGGTAGCTGCCCTCCGTGTTCTTGCACAGGAAGTTACACGGCTTGGGAGACTGTGAGCACTCATCCGTGTCTGCGGGGAACATAAACCATCGTCAATGACAAGAGGTCGCAAAAACAGAAATATTAGATCAGGATTTCAGCTAACACACCATACTGAACATACCACAGAACCACCTTCTAAATGTTTGTCATATTATAATCATATTGATAAATGCAACTTTGGTGCATTGTAGTTTATGATAAAGTATAGTGTTAGACAGACTAATACAAATATATAGTGTGACATAATGCATATTCTATTGTG